>NC_080672.1:211133276-211156806 GCF_030247195.1 Topomyia yanbarensis | reverse complement strand
ATATCACTATCGCTAGAGTTGGTTGATTGCTCACTGTTGGCTGATATTTGATGCTTTTTGTGTTTACTAGTGACCTTGGTGTATCCGTCTTCTTTTTTGGTCATTCCTGCGGGCGGTGTACTGGATGTTTGCTTTGGGCTATCGGAGATTATCTTTTGGCCGGTTGACTGTGGTTTAGCGGTGGAAGGCTGTTTATCAGTGCGTGTTGTAGTAGATCCATTTTCCGCAGCAGTTTTAGCGCATGGTTTACCGTAGTGTGCCGTTTGGTTGCAGAACTGGCACGTGGGCGTCTGCCCAGGGTATGTGCAAAGGGTTTTTTGAATGTAGGTAATCCCTTGAGAAGATTTGCATTCGAAGGTCAAGTAAGATGGTATAGGTTTGTGCAGCTGCATTCTGACGATACGAACCCCGTTGAGAATACCGAGGAAAAAGTTTCTCCAGGTGTCATTCTCGACGGATTCCACTTCTCCGTATTGGGACATGTATTTTTTAATGTACTCGGAGCTGGTGCGCGGTGCCAAATCATGTAATAAAACTTCAGTAAAATCTCGGTCTATATAGACGGGGATCTTGGTTTTAATGTTGTCGTATTCGATTTCGTGTTGCATATTATTCATCACACTAAAGAATTCTGCATCGGATAGCGTCTGGAACGTTATTAGTATCACGTTTTTGCCTTTCTCAATAGAAAGGTATTGCAATTGCTCTGAAAACCGACTTTTTAACGGAGGCCCGGAGGGCCGAGTGACATATACCATTCGATTCAGTTCGTCGAGTTCGGCAAATGTCTGTGTGTGTGTATGTATGTGTGTGTGTATGTATGTGTGTGTGTATGTGCGTCTGTGTGTGTGTACGCGAACACAATCTCACTCACTTTTCTCAGAGATGGATGAACCGATTTTTACAAACTTAGTCCCAAATGAAAGGTGCAACGTTCTCATAGGCTGCTATTGAATTTCTAATGGATCCGACTTCCGGCTCCGGAATTACAGGGTGATGAGTACGATCACGCAGAAAACGTCGATTTTAAGAAATTCTGCAATGAATGTATAATGGTGAAAATTTTTCCAAAATGTGACCACAATTGCTTCGATTTGTAGTACTAGGTCATTAACAGCCATTCAAAGTCTCTTTGGTCACATTGGCCACCATCATCGGTTCCGGAAGCCCCGGCGGAAGTATCCAAATTCTGACTAACAGTCACATCGGTTTCTCGGAGGTGGCTAGACCGAATCAACCAAACTTAGTCTCAAATGAAAGATATTGCGTCCCCGTAAATGGCTATTAAATTTTATCCCCAACCGACTTCCGGTTCCGGAGTTACGGGTTGTGGCGTGCGATCACATAGCAAATTGTGATTCAAGCCGATACCCCGATGGAAGCAAAAAAGGTAAAAATTTCGCTAAAATGTCTCTCAAATAACTTAACTTTGCAGTTCTAGGTCACCGACGGCCAAACAAACTTTCGTTGACTACATTGACCACCATAGACGGTTCCGGAAGTGCCCGGGAAAAGCGGTCATCTTTCATAACTAGCAAATTCATATCAGTTTCTCGGAAATGGTTGGGCCGATTTTCACAAACTTAGTCCCAAATGATAGCTCTATTATCCCCACAGATGTCTGTAAAATTTCGCACGGATCGCTTGTATGGTTCCGGAAATATAGACTGAACGGTCCGGTCACACATGAAATTCCCATATAAGCCGGAACTCTAATTTTTTTTCAAAGGGGGGACCCCATGAAATTTCAAAAATCGAATTCGTATTTTTGATGCCAAACATCTTTAAAATGCATGAAACGTCGAGATTTTATGTTATCTCGAAAAAAATTTTTTTTATAAAAATCGACTTTTTGGGACTTTGCCGATTTCGCACCTTTTTGCCTTTCTCAATAGAAAGGTATTGCAATTGCTCTGAAAACCGACTTTTTAACGGAGGCCCGGAGGGCCGAGTGACATATACCATTCGATTCAGTTCGTCGAGTTCGGCAAATGTCTGTGTGTGTATGTATGTATGTGTGTGTATGTATGTATGTGTGTGTGTATGTGCGTCTGTGTGTGTGTACGCGAACACAATCTCACTCACTTTTCTCAGAGATGGATGAACCGATTTTTACAAACTTAGTCCCAAATGAAAGGTGCAACGTTCCCATAGGCTGCTATTGAATTTCTAATGGATCCGACTTCCGGTTCCGGAATTACAGGGTGATGAGTACGATCACGCAGAAAATGTCGATTTTAAGAAATTCTGCAATGAATGTATAATGGTGAAAATTTTTCCAAAATGTGACCACAACTGCTTCGATTTGTAGTACTAGGTCATTAACAGCCATTCAAAGTCTCTTTGGTCACATTGGCCACCATCATCGGTTCCGGAAGCCCCGGCGGAAGTATCCAAATTCAGAGTAACGGTCACATCGGTTTCTCGGAGATGGCTAGACCGATTCGACTAAACTTGACCTCAAATGAAAGGTATTGCGTCCCCGTAAATGGCTATTAAATTTTATCCCCAACCGACTTCCGGTTCCGGAGTTACGGGTTGTGGCGTGCGATCACATAGCAAATTGTGATTCAAACCGATACCCCGATGGAAGCAAAAAAGGTAAAAATTTCGCTAAAATGTCTCTCAAATAACTTAACTTTGCAGTTCTAGGTCACCGACGGCCAAACAAACTTTCGTTGACTACATTGACCACCATAGACGGTTCCGGAAGTGCCCGGGAAAAGCGGCCATCTTTCATAACTAGCAAACTCATATCAGTTTCTCGGAAATGGTTGGGCCGATTTTCACAAACTTAGTCCCAAATGATAGCTATATTATCCCCACAGATGTCTGTAACATTTCGCACGGACCGCTTGTATGGTTCCGGAAATATAGACTGAACGGTCCGGTCACACATGAAATTCCCATATAAGCCGGAACTCAAAATTTTTTTCAAAGGAGGGACCCCATGAAATTTCAGAAATCGAATTCGTATTTTTGATGCCAAACATCTTTAAAATGCATGAAACGTCGAGATTTTATGTTATCACGAAATTTTTTTTTTTAGAAATCGACTTTTTGGGACTTTGCCGATTTCGCACCTTTTTTCAGTTCAATATTACCGTGGCTGTTTTTTCTTTTTCAAAATTTTAGAACTCGAATAATGATTTATTTTCCTGTATATAGTTGTCATGTGATGTACAATAATAAAATGTAATATATGCATTTAAAAGCTTTTAATGAATATAAACAACGCACACACTCTCGTGATTAATGATTGAGAAAGGCACAATTGCACCGCTAGGTGGATTAAAATAGGTTTTTGTATGATGCAGCTGGAGGTGTGTAACTGCCGCAAGATCAAGATTCATATTCACTTTTATTAACTGTTTCACCTCACGCACTGTAGGTCTTTGTCGAGTTTGCGTAAAGTCAATCACGACAGTGTTTTCCCTTAGTGGGCGCACTTTGCTTTTTTGTTCGCTCATTTTGCTCACCGTGGGGCAACGAGGCTTTTTTCTGTTACTGGTGTAAAGAAGAAACGAAGCGACGCGGGTAAAAATTCGTTCGTTTGCTTTGCTGTGAACGAGCGGTGTGTATTTAGCTTCTGGTCTGTGCGAGATCAAAGACTAGACTGAAGACTGTAGACAAACATGTCAAATGGTCCTAAGTGCAAATGAGAGCCCCTCTGTTTACTTTCTCTTTCGTTTTATATGGTTTCATCATAAAACCTTTCAATATTGTTTCAGAATATACCGAAACTCTGATTTCGACTAGCATATTACGCTAAGAATTAAGGAACAAACGTATAAACGGCTAAGTTGTTAGCGAAAGAGAACGTAAACTTTCATTTGCACTTAGGACCATTTGACATGTTTGGTTAGACTTCATTGAAAACACTAATTATGGAGTACTTTTCAACAGGTCGTATGCCTTTTGTCTAACAAAAAAATCTCGCGCGTTTTTTGAACAAGGTCAATAACCCAAATTTCCCTCAAAATACAATTTGAGGGAAAATTCCGAACAAACCGTCATTTTAAAGGCATAGAGCATACCAATATATGAATGAAAAAGTTTGATATTAAATGTAAACATCCGTTCTTGGCAAGTACCAATTCGTCCTGAATTTCCATTCTAAATTGGTTTACAAATTCTCAACTCACCACTTGATACCCATGTGGATCCTGATACACTACGTATCGGTTATACGATTCATCCACGAACGTTTTGTCTCCTAGCTGCCTTTTCCTCAACGAGTACGATTGTTCCTATTTATCCAACGCAGTTGTCCATGGTAGTTTATTACGCTCTTACCACTCAATATGTTTGAAAGCGAACTCGTCAGATTGTTCTGGAGCCATGGTAGTTTTCTTGCTGGCATTACGAACTTCTTCGCGTTATTTCCTTTTAGCTATTTTTTGCCTTGTGTTGACAAGTTTATTATACAGTTTACCTCCTGGGTTTTTTCTCCTGCCTGCACGTGGGATAAAGTATGTTTCCTGAAAAATATTATTGCTTTTTTTTTTTTTTTAATTCGTTTATTTGACACGGCTCATAGCGGTAGCTTAACGGAGCCGTGGATCTTTTATACATTTACAATACATGTAAAAATAAAAAATACGAACAAGAATTAATTAATTGGATCTCGTGCGCGCAACTTTTTATTGCGAGCGGAGACCTTTTTTCGCGAGGTCTGTTGACAAACAGCGTCAGGGGGGTCATTTAATTCTCTCTTGTTTTTCACGTCCCGGTCGAAGCTGGCTTGGTGTCCGGGATCAGATGTTCTCCCTTGCTTCTTGCACTTATTGTTGATCAGTGTAAATCCGTCGTCATTGTTACTGCATTCGTTGCTGATGTTGCTTACAGTTGCTTTTGGGGTGCTGGATGATTCTTTTGCGGTTGTCATTATGCTCTGAACAGCTGCCACAAATTTGGCCACCGTTTGTGGTTCAGGCATTGGTATTGAAAATTCTGTTTTAGGTTGGTTTGCCGTAGATGAGTTGGCAATCGGTTGAGATGCATTTTCCTCTGCATCTTCCGCGCAAGGTTGTCCATGATGAGCTGTCTGATTACAATACTTGCACGTAGGAGTTTGCCCCTCATGGGTGCATAGTGTAGTTTGCATAATTGTAGTTCCGTGAGTATTGAGTTTTATTTCCAAGTAGGAGGGTATAGGCCTTTCAACCCGCATCCTCACTACAAAAACGCCGTTAGGTGTACCCGGGAAGAAGTTTCTCCAAGTATCAGGTGTAACGGATTCTACTTCTCCGTATTGCGACATGCATTTTGCAATTGGCTCAGGAGGGGTACGAGGTGATAGGTCATATAACCTTACATCTATATAATCATTCTCAATGTATACGGGAATCTTAATTCCAACGTTGTCACTTTCAACCACGTGTTTTAAATTGTTCTTCAAAACGAAACGCTCGGCTTGTGCTAACGTGTTGAATGATATTAACACTACATTGCGAAGATGATGGTACTGAAGGTACAAGACTTCCGCAAGCCTAAGTTGCATTTTTACCTTCAGAAGGTATTCCACTTCACTAAAACTCGGTCGTTTTAAACAAAATTTAAAGTCAACGACCGCAGCGTTGGGTCGGAGTAGAGCTTTTTCGTCAACTTTACTCATGATGACAAGAATAATCCGATATTTCCTTTGTTCTCGAGACAATGCACACTAGATCGAGAGGCCTGTTGTTCACTTGGCTCGATTGTACGTCTGACTGCGGCAGAAGTAGAAAATAGACTGAAATATTATTGCTTATTAATAACAAAATTTGTAAAAATAACTCAATTCAAGAGCTAATTAGTTGATACTTGCAGTTTTTTCGTGTTTGAATAGCGCTATGATGCATTTCGCGTATTCGGCTAAATTTTCTTCTTTTCCGCGTAGTCCGGTGTTGCAATGATGCTCTATTGTGAGTTGTACCAGCTCACGCTGACTATCGGTCGAGAGGGATCCAAGAGATCCCTTTTTGATTATTTCCTGACCGGTGATTGTCTTGTTCAGCAGTTCGTCTAGCTGTTGCGGGCTAAAATAGCGAGTTTGGGTTCCTGATGGTCCCAGAGCAGTCCAAATTTCTCGTAATGGAAGATGACCCACAAGCTCATTCGGAATGTTTTTGTTTATTTCCGGATCTGGTTCTGGAGTGCAAAATGGTGATAAATTTTCTGCGGAAACATCTTCTTGAATGATCGATTCATCGATAATCGATGATTCCAGGGAATCAGGAATCAGAATATATTGGCTCAAATGGCACGTTCCCCGTACATAGTCGGGGATTTGTGCCTTGCCGTGTGTTTCATCATTTCCTGAGCGGAAGGAAAGGACGAGGAGGTGTGGGGAAGTAGAATTGGAAGGGTGGGAAAAATAACAGCACAAAACAAAAATAAACAACAGGTAAGTTAAACTCACAAGTAGTTCAACTTGCCTGCGAATAAGCCTAAAGCTCATTGGACAAGAAACTTTAGTATGTCTCTGAGTTTCAGTCGACCAAACATGGTTTCGTCTATATAAGGACGGCTGAAGACCCGAAATCGCAATTGCGCTACCGCTGGACAGTTGCATATCAGATGATATGAGGTTCCGTAGTCGGATTCACAAAGATGACATGAAAAAGACTCAGCGCGCTGAATAGTTGCCATGTGATAATTGAGTTTGCAGTGGCCGGTTAAAGCCCTGGTCAGCATGCCGCAGTGGAGCTTTGAAAAATGTAAGAGATTTTTTGAAACCACTGGGCATGGTTGTTCTAGAAACGCCTTTGTTTGGCGACACGTTTGTAGATTTCTCCAATAATTGCGGTGCTCGGACGAAGCCCAGGACCGTATTTTTTCCCTTATCCAACTTGTCGAAATTGGCAGCGCGGGCTCAGGACCAACGAAGTCAATCACTGAACCTGCCCTGGCCAATTCGTCAGCCCATTCATTTCCAGTAATACCGCGATGTCCGGGCACCCAGACAAGGTAGATAGTGTTGACAATGCTTAGTTCTTCGATTTGGGTTCGGCACGCGATCACTAGTTTGGACCGGGATTTGTCTGAGCTAAGGGCCTTGATTGCAGCCTGACTATCGGAGCAGAAGTTTATAACTCTGCCGGATAAACTCAGTTGAAGGGCCGATTGCACCCCGCACATAATCGCAAAGATTTCTGCTTGGAATACAGTACAGTATCTACCTAGTGAGTGAGATTGTTCCAATCTCATTTCACGACAGTAGACACCAGCACCAGCACGTCCCTCCATCAGAGAACCGTCAGTGTAGCAAACCACTTGCGTTTGTTGTTGTCCTTCCATAAAGCCAGACAACCACTCCTCTCGAGAGGGAATCTTCACATGGAATGTCCTGTAAGGAAAACTACAAGTGAGTGTAATATCGCTGGGAGCAAGAATATCTTCACCCCATGTAACCATTTGTGACCACAATCGTGTATGACTGGTAGCAAGATCAACATTATTACTGTTCCAAAGCCCAGTAACCTGCAGTCTGTATGCATATGATAGTGCTTCTTGTTTTAAGTGTATGTGTAATGGTTTGATGTTTAGAAGTGCCTCAAGAGCAGCAGTCGGAGTCGTGGTGAAAGCACCAGTCAACGCCATGAGCGCCATTCTTTGCAGATGGTTTAGCTTTGACTGGACTGTCACCACCTCTCCCCTCTGCCACCACACAAGGCATCCGTATGACAGTATTGGACGTACAATTGTCGTGTAAATCCAATAGATGTATTTAGGTTTGAGACCCCAGGTCTTTCCAAAAGTTCGTCTGCACTGCCCGAAGGCCATGCACGCTTTCTTGACTCTGAACTCAATGTGAGCAGACCAATTCAGTTTGGAATCCAATATGACTCCAACGTATTTGACTTGATCTGCACACAGCAGCTCAGAATCAAAGAACTGCAAGGGACGAACCCCGGTTGTTATTCGCTTCTTCGTGAAAAGAACCATTGAAGTTTTGCTTGGGTTAACTGATAGTTTAACTTGTCGACACCACTGTTCGACAGCTCTTAATGCCTGTTGCATTAAGTCAAAGATTGTTCCGATGCAAAATCCAGTAATTAGTATTTGGTAATCGTCAGCAAACCCGTAGGTTGGAAATCCAAGCTCATTGAGTTTCTTCAACAAGCCGTCAGCTACTAAGTTCCATAACAAAGGTGACAGAAGTAGAAGAACGTAGTGCGCGAGTGTCTGGGTAGTGGACGTTTTCTCGCGAACGGTCACCGAAAAGGCGGTTTTTACGGTGTAAACATTGCGGGTGAAAATTCAGTGAAGTGTTTTTCGCTATTTGTTGGAATGTAATTCCATTCTAGTTGTGCTAGTGATGCCGTAAATGGGCAAAAAGCACCTAATTTAGTGGTTTATCTACCAGTTTTTTCGGCCTCGTAATGGCTGCTGTGCAATTTGTCGGGTTATATCAGTATACCCGCTGTGCTGTGTGCGAAAATAAGATACAGTGAAACAATTTCATATTCGTACACCTCTACTGCGTATAGCATTCCACATGGCAGTGTAGGAAAATGAGATTGCATCACTGTACGTCGCGGTGATAATAGCATGGTGTTATGTATATGAATCACCACACAGTGGTAGTGTCTAGTGTGTTTGTTTTCGCAGTCGGTTTCTGCGATCAAACTTAATTCCTGTGCCGTTCCGCACTTCTCTTTGTATGCGGTACTATATCGTGATGGTTACAGTATCACGTTGATAAGTTGTCCAGAGCAGTTGGTTTTAAACCAATCTCTGGCCTTCCTTTTTATGAGCAGCAATGGCTCGTAATCAGGTTTGTAAAATCTGAGTCCGCTGGTAAGTTTTTCAGACAATCAGTGTATCGCATGTTACCATATGCGCATTTGGATTACTTATTGTTTACGCAGAGATTGGCCGTCTATTGCCTGGCCATAATCACTGCTATTTAAATTTGTAGGTATCCTTCAACAGTGTTATACTGTGTACTGTTGAGCGAATATTGTCTCAAGTATGGGTGCGGCCAAGAGTGAGGCTTATTTTGTTTCTGGATCCTCAGATACGCAGCACTGTCTTTGGAGCAGTATGGTGAGATGCGCTCAAAAATAAAAGCAGTAAATGCTTTTACTGGGGGATTCCTTCGCTGTGTTGTTTTTGCGACGGTGTTGTGCTTTGGAGGGTTACGAAAACAAGCACAGATTGAGAATAAATCTCAACAGTGGTGCGCTGCCGTTCAGATGTTTTGGAACAGGTATGAAATAGTTGGATTGGCTCGGGTTCCCGGGCATCTTCGGAGACACACGACGGTAGTTAGTTTGTGTGTCATTGAGAAGTAATCACTTGGCGACACTTTCAGTCACTCAAATGTTTAATGTCCGTCGTGCTCTCTCCGTATATACTTCCGTGTTCCCTTGTTCATGCAGCTTTTACAGGGCTGTTTCGGAAATTTTGAGCGACAGTGTACTACAAATTTCAGATCTAGATACTTTCTGTATGTGCTTGGTAGACTGAAATCGTAGGCACACTAATCTATTGTGGTTGGTGTTTGTTCTCGATCTTCCTAGCTGCCAGTGTACTTCTACTAGACGTAGCATATTCTTGCGGTTCTAATGTGTTGAATTTCAGTTTTGAATAAGTGGTAGTGCAAAACTGAATTTTATTGTGCGGAACTTTCCACAGTGCAAATTCCCACTCTTTTGGATCCAACCGTTGCTGCGTGCAGGTCACCTCCACTTTTTTTTTCAACTTTTCGATAATCTTTTTTTTGGTAAAATGGAATCGAAACTTGAATCTCTTCCTGCAACATCAGGTGTAAACACTGATAGTAGTGAGAAGCAGACTCTTTCTAAACCCATAAACATGGGTAAAAATTTTGATAAAAATCAAAGAAAAAAGCGCAACCGCAGTGGTGCTTCTCCAAACAATGCTTCGACTCATGGTATAGAGCCTTTGTGTCTCAATAACCATCGAGTACAAGCAAGGTTGGAGAAAGGTCACTTTACGGTTGCACTGAAGGACGATCTGTTAAAAGATCTTCATGGGTGTCTCTTTTCAACCCCACCTGACTCCTTCATCCCCAGCTTCAGTGGATTTGGCTTAAGGTATGGCATTGTTTGGTTCTCTCCGGATAACGAACAAAGCTGTATCTGGCTGAAACAGAAATTGGAGATGATAAGTGGGAAAGCAGGAGACTTCCGTTTTATTGTCGAACCATATAGCCTTCATCAGAATAAGATATTCCTTTACATTCCTTGGAATTCCAAGGAATCTTTGCGGAGTTCTGACGTTTTGATGAGGCTAGATTTTCAAAATACTGGTTCGCGGGCAGCTTGCTGGGAAATTCTGAGAACCAAGTCGGTTACAGAGAAAATACAGCAGTATTTTTTGCAGTATCGACGATCAATCTCTGGACTTTCTAGCAAAGCATGGTTATAAACTGAACTATGGCTTCCAAAAAGTCACGGCGAAGGTTTATAAACCTAAATCGATTTAAGTCGAATTTGAATGACAATATCCCTTCGGGGGTGTTGTCGTTCTGTTGCCTCAATATCCCTTCGGGGGTGTTGATGCAACCGCTCTAGCTTGCTTGGAATTTCTGAAGGGCCAAGTCGATTACAGCGGAGATACAGCGGTATTTTTGCAGTATCGACGACCGATCTTTGGTATTTCTGGCGAAAATTGTTTAAACCCAGTGTGGTAAAGAGCTATAGTTTTCTTTTTTAGCCGTATTTGAATGACAATATCTCTTCGGGGGTGTTGTCGTTCTGTTATCTCAATATCCCCTCGGGGGTGTTGATATATCCGCTCACTGTTTGAGTAGAGGTTCTAAATCCCTCCGGGGGTTGGAAGTTTTATTTCTGCTGTTGTAGCACCTGCAGATCGTTCAGCATCACTCCGGGGGTGCAGAATGTTGAGAGTAGAATGGTAGGAGAATGTCGAACAGTCTAGAAGAATTCCCTCTCAGACCTCTACGACCAACTTACCAGAACACCAAAGTGAAGATGAGCAACGAAGCGAAGGGAAACGTATTCTAGTGAAAACTCACTCTAAATACTCTCCCGCAACCGTGTGATATTATGTTCACGCAATAGACACTAGATCACTGTTAAAACACTTTGTATTAACTCAGAATAGTTGTTGATAACAATATTGGTTTCTTCTCCCTGTCCTGACTACTGAGCGCTCTGTTGCACTAGCGATTGTTCGTCTGCCCTACTCACTACATATGATTGAGTGTGTATATAGCGATACGCTGTATGTATAATACTGTAATGGAAATTGCCTTGTTCATATAATTTCAACACTTCCCCTCAATTTTCATTCCTAACATTTCAATCATATTTGAAAACTTTGTTTTTGTAAGTGATTTAGTAAATACATCTGCTACTTGTTTTTCTGAAGGCACGTATTTTAAAATTATCTTCTTCATTTGAATTTGTTCACGTAGAAACATATACTTCACGTCAATATGCTTAGTTCTCTGGTGGTCACGGGGCTCTTCTGCAATTTTTATGCACGGTATGTTATCCTCAAATATTGTGAATGGTGCTGCGAAAGTTCCAATCTCACACAATATTTTCGACAGCCAAATTCCTTCCTTCGATGCTGCACAAAGAGAAACCAGCTCTGCCTCCGTCGATGATAAGCAGACGAGTTGTTGCCGTTTCGTTCCCCATGACACCAGGTTTCCAAATACCATAAATGCGCTTCCAGATATCGAGCGCCTATCTTCCTCGTCATTGGCGAAATCCGCGTCAGCGTATCCCAAAAGTGTCTCCTTGTCCTTCATCCTTCGATAGATCAAGCATAGACTACGAGTGCCTTGTAAATATCTCAGAATCCGCTTAAGTCCATTCCAATGGGAATCATCCGGGTTATTCTGAAATCGACTAAACAGACTGATCGCAAACGTAATGTCGGGTCTACTCATTAATGTTAAATATTGTAAACAACCTAGCAAGACCTTGAAAGGTGCGCTGGTCTGTTGTCCTATATTTTTCTTCCATTTCATACTAGGATCCACTGGAGTGGAGACCGATTTACAATCAGTCATCCCGAATTTATTTAGGATCTTCGAAATATATCTCTCTTGAGACAAGATCATCCAGCCCGATTCAAAATTACGTCGGATATCTAGGCCAAGAAAGTTATGAACTTCCCCTAAATCCTTCATTTTGAATCGTTTGGAAAGATTGTGTTTTAACCATTTTATCATCTTTACATCTTTACCAAAAATAAGTACGTCATCAACATATATTATGATAAACAAACCATGATTTTTACAAATGTAAAGACAAGTATCGGACTCAAGCCTTGTAAAACCCAACTGAGTAATAATTTCATTGAACCTCAAATTCCACGTTCTACTGGATTGTTTAAGACCATAAATACTCTTGTTTAATTTACACATCTTTATATTTCCATCCACATCAGGAGGTAATCTCATAAAGACATCTTCTGTTAATGACCCATTAAGAAAAGCCGTCTTAACGTCCATTTGATGAATTAATAAATTATTTCTAACAGCCATTGAAAGCATTGTTCGTATTGTACACATTTTGGCCACTGGAGCAAAGGTTTCGCCATAGTCCAATCCTGGGCGTTGCGAACAGCCCTTTGCAACAAGCCTAGCTTTATACCTATTAGACTCATCGTCCTTTATTGTGAATATCCACATGGAATTGATAGGTCGCCTTCCTTTTGGAATGACACTCACCAAGGTCCATGTCTGATTTTCCAATAAAGAAGCCATTTCTTCATCGATAGCAGCTTTCCATTTTGGCCAATCATCACGTTTCATTAAAGTTTCAATATTTTGTGGAATTTCTCCTTCAATATTTGCAACAAAGAAACTGCTTTCAAAATTAATAGCATAGTCCCGATGCCAAACAGGTGCTCGTCGGGATCTTTGATTTCGACGTAACACTTCAGATTCCATTTCATTCACAGAATCATTTTCGAAACTATCTTCAAATTCATCTTCAGATTCGTCCTCCGCTTCTAAGAAAACCTCATCTTCTTCGTCATTATTTACCTCTTCATTTAGATTCTCAGACACCTCTAGCGATTTCGTTAAATCTTGCTCAAGCATCTCATCACTTCTCTCTATGCTTTTATTCGCATTTACGTTTTCGTTCGAACTCTCATTTTTCTTATCGAAATAAAACTTTCCTTCATCAAAAATAACGTCTCTTGAAACGATAATTTTATTCCTATTATCATCCCACAAACGAAAACCATTTGGACTGTAGCCGACCATAGCCAAAATCTTGCTCTTTTCATCCAGCTTGCTACGATGCACCTTGTTTACATGCGCATAGGCAATACAACCGAACACTCTCAATTTACTAACATCTGGCTTGCATTTAAACCACATTTCATAAGGCGTTTTGCATTTTAGTAATGCGTTTGTGGGGCTTCGGTTTGTCAAATAAGCAGAGACATAAACCGCCTCTCCCCACAAGGCATACGGCATACTACTTTCATGTAGTATAGTTATAGCTTTTTCCATCAGAGTGCGATTCATACGCTCGCTCACTCCGTTTTGTTGAGGAGTATATGGTGCGGTAGGTATCATTTGGATCCCTTTGCCACTGCAAAAGGCCATGAATTCTTTACCAAAGTACTCGCCACCATTATCCGATCTTAACATGGAAATTCTCGAATTAAATTGAGCAGTAACCATTGCTTCATACTCCACAAACTTCTGAAACACATCACTCTTATTTCTGATTAAGTAAATTATCACGAAATGAGTGAAATCATCAATAAAAGAGACATAATAACTAAACCCATCATATGTCTTTTCTGTCATTTGCCCACAAACGTCGCTATGGATCAATTCTAATGGCCTCTTTGAACGACCCTTCCTGTCTTTATTAAACGCTTCTCGTGATTGCTTACCTATTATGCAACTTTCGCATACAATAGGATCAAGCACCTCACTTTTAAGTTTAATATCGAGCCCTTTCACCATATTATTCTGCACTAGCTTTTTCAAATTTGTTTCTCCCAAGTGAGCAAACCGTTGATGCCAAACATGCATATTCCTTGCAACTTTACCCAAATTCGCACAATCATTCGTTTGCCTCAAACATTCATCCATTTTTACATCGAGCACGTAAAGTCCATTTAATTTTCTGCCTTTTGCAATCACCTGATCGTTTTCATCCAAAATTTGAACTTTGCCGTTATAGAATATAACTTTCTTACCTGCCTCCTCAATTTTAGAAACAGAAATAAGGTTACAGTGCAACTCAGGAATAAAATATGCTTTGTAAAGGTTCAATCGGAATCTTTTATTACCAATGTCGCTACGTACAACTGCATTACCCATTTGATTACATCTCACTGTATCACCATTAGCCATTGAAATCGACTGCTCATTTCCTGTCATTTCCCACAAATGGTTAAAATATCTCATTTCACGAAGCATATGCGCACTCGCGCCGGAATCAATATAAAAAGGCAATGTTACAGGTAACTCATTAAATGACGTATCCTGAACCCTTTTGTCCCTAAGCTTATCCTCCTCAATTTGCTTCACGCGAACCATATTTATGCGTTCTAGAGGAATCCTCACTTTAAAACCGTTCAGGCGATCTACCTCTGTTACCCTATCATTTGCTCCAGCACCAACTTGAGCCATCAATGCCACATTTGAAATGGCACCGGCAAGATTGTTGATTGATTTCTTCTCCTTGCGAAATTTCTTCTTGAACTGGAAACAATTTCGACGCTTGTGGCCAGCTTTGCCACATTCGAAGCAAGTAATCTGCGTTTTCTGATCAGGAACATTGCGCTTCGTATTCTGGTTCTGCCAGACCTTCTGTCCAATAAAAGCTGTCTGGGACGACAACCCGGTTTCTTTTGGTATAGCCTCATCAGCATCCAAAAAAATACGTTTAATTTGTTCCAGTGACATTGTCTCTAGATCCTGCTTACGTATCACCGACAACGCGCCCAGCAAATGCTTGAACTGCTCAGGGATGGCAACAAGGAGTGTACGGATTTGCTCCATGTGATCCACTGCCTCTCCCATGCTCTCAAGCTGACGCACAATATCGTGATGAGCAGCAAACAGATCTCTTAAAGTCTGGAATCGTTGGTTGCTCAATAAATACAATTTTGATCGTAACCCGATCATGGCAATCGCCCCCCGCGGTTGGTAAACTTCCTGCAGCTTTTCCATGGCCTGCTTCACTGATCTGCATTGAAGCACGTGACTCATTGAGTCGTCATTCAGCGCCATCCACAACTCGTTTAAGGCCGCATCTTCCTGCTTGATGCGCAAATCAAGCTTCTTCTTACGAGCATTCTCATCTGCTGCCGTGGCGCCAGCCACCGGTTCCGCAAAATCTTCCTCCGCAATCGTTCTTTCCAACGTGTGCAATAAACCATCCTGTTTAAGATGTTGCTCCATCCGAACCTTCCAGAAGGGAAACGACTTCTCTTCACCACTGAACAACGGTGCCAACGAACGACGAGTTTTATTCTCCATAATGCAATTCTGGGCCCATAACCTGTTGAGAGTAGAATGGTAGGAGAATGTCGAACAGTCTAGAAGAATTCCCTCTCAGACCTCTACGACCAACTTACCAGAACACCAAAGTGAAGATGAGCAACGAAGCGAAGGGAAACGTATTCTAGTGAAAACTCACTCTAAATACTCTCCCGCAACCGTGTGATATTATGTTCACGCAATAGACACTAGATCACTGTTAAAACACTTTGTATTAACTCAGAATAGTTGTTGATAACAATATTGGTTTCTTCTCCCTGTCCTGACTACTGAGCGCTCTGTTGCACTAGCGATTGTTCGTCTGCCCTACTCACTACATATGATTGAGTGTGTATATAGCGATACGCTGTATGTATAATACTGTAATGGAAATTGCCTTGTTCATATAATTTCAACACAGAATGCTCTGTTTTAATTGTTCTGTGTCGTTGTTTTCCTTACCCCTAACCTTACCACTTCCCCAATCCTTCCCATCAGGAAAATGATGAAAAGACGATTCTTGGCAAGGCACAAATCTCCGATCAACATGGGGAACGTGCCATTTGAGCCAGACGCTACTGATTCCTGATTCTTCAACAAGCCGTCAGCTACTAAGTTCCATAACAAAGGTGACAGAACGCCGCCCTGAGGACAACCGCAAATACTCAACTTCCGTATCTCAGCCTGTCGCAGTGACGAGCAAAGTATGCGGTTACTAAGCATTGCGTTTATCCAACCTGAGATACATGCAGGTATCCCATGACCGTGCGTAGCTTCCAGAATAGACTGGAAGGACACATTGTCAAAAGCACCCTCAATATCTAGAAATACACCCAAGCTAGATTGCTTGAGCGAGAAGGCCTTCTCAATGTTGTAAACAACATCGTGAAGCAAAGTGATCGTGGATTTCCCACACTGATATGCATGTTGCATTTTGTGCAGTGGATATTCAACTAAACTAACGTTCCTGATGTGATGATCGATTATCCGTTCCAAAGCTTTCAGAAGAAAAGAACTTAAGCTGATAGGCCTAAAACTCTTGGCTTCTTCATAGCTTGAGCGCCCCCCTTTGGGAATAAATCTAACAGTTATTTCTCGCCATGCTTTCGGGATATACCCGGTAGCATGACTGGAAAGCAAAATCTTTTTCAAGACATGTTTAAGAATATCAAATCCCTTTTGCAGTAGCACGGGAAGTATTCCATCTTTTCCGGGTGATTTGTATGGAGCAAAGCTGTCAACCGCCCACTTGACCGATTCAGTGGAAACCAATGTGCGTGCTAACGCCCACGAGTCCGAATCACCAGAATGAGATCGGTGAACATTGTTCAACTCCGGATCGATACAACCTGGAAAGTGTGTGTCGAAGAGACAATTAAGAACATCTTTTTCGTCCGTCACATAAACACCATCTCTGGTTTCCAAGGAGTTCATCTAAAAATCATTCGATTTGGAGAGAATTTTATTTAATCTGCTAGCCTCGTTCAGACTAGAGACATTAGTGCATAGGCTTTGCCAGCCAGCCCGTTCTGCAGATCTAAGACATTTCTTATATGCACTACGAGCTGACCTGAAAGCCCTGGAGTCATCACGCTGACGCCGGTTCCATGCTCTTCTCATAACTTTCTTCATTCTTTCAAGCTCAGCCCTCCACCAAGGAGTTCCCCTAGTCGATTTAACAGTACGAAGTGGACAAGCTTCTTCGTAGGATGCTAATATGAATGAGTTTGTCGTATCCACGACGTCATCTAAGTCGTCTAGTTGACTAATTGTTGGAAAATATCCATGAAATTTAGTCGCTAAGTTTTCCAAAAAGAGGTCCCAGTTTGTAGACTTAGGATTACGATATGTCACCACATTGAAGGTGACATCAAAATGATCGAAAAATATATATTTATGATCGGATAGAGACGGTTCAGTTTCATTTGGAACCTGCCAATTTCCCAGTTCATGCAAAATTCTATCAGAGCAAAGTGTTATGTCTAACACCTCATCCCTTCCAGACCTCGCAAAAGTTGGTCGGTTTCCCACATTCAGAATATGGAGATTTGTACTACTTATGTACTCCATCAGTTCAGAGCCTCTCAGATTGATGTCTGAGCTGCCCCAAATGATGTGATGAGCATTCGCATCACTGCCGATAATGAGCGGAAGCCCATTTCTGCTACAATATGATACAACGCTTTTGAAATCATCAGAAGGAGATGATTCGTTATGCGGTAGGTATGCTGAACAATATATGTATTTTTGTCTACGTTTCCGACAGTTAGTGAAACTGTGACAACACAGATATCGCGAGTTGTGAGCTCCGATATGAGACACGCGTCAATAGCCTTATTTGCAAGAATGCAAGCACGAGGCATTTCACGTGGGTTAGTCATGCCTGTCTTGTTGTAAGCAATGAAGGCAGTGTTAAGTAACTTTCCAAAATAGAAGTTTCCTTTATGGAAATACGGTTCTTGAACCAATGCTATGGAAGCTTTACCTTCCTGCATGAGTCGAGATAAATTCATAGTTGCTGTACGTTTATGTTGGAGATTGACTTGTGCTATTCTAACCATTGTTGATTAGAGAACTGTACATTTCATCTCCAACACAAATTGCACAACAACTAGAGGACACCAAGCGAGTTGGGATGTTAACGCATTTAGCGAGCCATATCAGGTTTAAATGGGACATGAACATTTGATTCCCACGATTTGCGAAGAAAATAATGGTCCACTGTGTCAGAGATTCGCATAACACAGCAAGGGCAAAACCCAAAAGGCTCCCTGCGCGACTGGCATATTTTAGACCCTCCAGTCATTAAGTCCTCGGCACGGAACTACACCTTGACTTAGGGTCTCCTACTTTCAGTCGCCTCCTACGACATGGGAGCAGGACTCCAGTGGCTCAATTCTAGGCCGGGTACCACACGACCTCTGGGCAGGTTCATCTGTACACATCGAAATTTGATAATCGAAACTCAACAAAACTTCACCGAACTACCATCAGCCGAGAGTCTCAGCAAACCTCAGCCAACAAAAATTCGGCAAAATTAAGTGGATCATCGGTGAAAAAAAATCGGTGTGTAGAGTGAACGTTCCGCTGCGTAATGCAGCATACTGGGGAGTTCGCCCGACTCTTCCCAGGCTCCGTTCGCCATTGAGAATGTTTTAAACCCCCTCAACAATTTTACCCATAGCACGGGTCGCATGACACTATGGAATTGGGGTTCCCTGTTTGGTAGATTTTTACCACTGAAACAGGTAGTCCGTAGTGTAATTCTTAGTCGGTTGAAACCACCACTACCGACACTACACGGCTTATCTAGGCTGTTCGGTGAAAGAAGCTGACATTGAAGAACAGCTTCCATATTTAGATGGGCGAACACACGCAGAAGGAAGGAAGGATAACGGGAGGAGAGGGATTTGGGCTAAGCGCTTATTTAAAGGCGGCGCTGGCTCGCCTTGTCAGGGCTGCTTTAGGCCATGTGGTATTTAGGCCTAGAACGTATAGGGCCCACTATCTCGTCCTACCACACCCGCAGTCAGCCCCCGCTGCTGGTTCGGGTCGCGAATCACAACTAGTTGCTATCGCGATTAAGCATTATCCACCACCTATGACCCACCCGGTTGCTTGCAGCTCAGCTTCCCACGTAGCGTTCCTCCACCACCACGGGGCCCGGGGAAGATGACCCACAAGCTCATTCGGAATGTTTTTGTTTATTTCCGGATCTGGTTCTGGAGTGCAAAATGGTGATAAATTTTCTGCGGAAACATCTTCTTGAATGATCGATTCATCGATAATCGATGATTCCAGGGAGGCTACCGGCGATGATGGTGAACTGTTTTTGCACAGCTCCACCTCCTCAAAACCCAACAGCTGAAAACCCTGAAACACGAGAATTGTGGTTATCAGTAAACATTGTTGCATTAGCTTTTATAACCTTAATTGTTCCTGCCTCCAGTGGGTAAGACGAGCGAATATTTCGTCAATGCTTCACTGTTGCAGATCAACAAGAGCGTCTTTACTTATAATTCGCAATTTCGCCAAATCGATATCATTCTCTGTAAGTAAACACAAGATTAGCATTGGTTAGACTAGATTTAAATATAATATAATCATAATTACTCAAAAATATTTCCAATATTTCCTCGGGCAGTTGCTACTTCTCAATCACAACGGATGATATAGAAGCCATTTTGATTTTTTTTTCAATTTCAATTTTTTCAATTCAAAACATAATCAAAAGTATTAGTTAAAACTAATACATTTTCGCCATAAGATAAAACTTATACTTTCGAATGAGAAATATAATACACTGTATATGCACACTAAAAGCGTTTTATTCAAACAGATTATGAACAATGTGTCTAATCTTATGAAGTATATGTTTTTCAATATAATAAATTTTATGTATCAAATCTAATAAATAAAATAATTACTTTTTTTACGTGCAGATAGCCGGCAGCGAAATAAAAAGTGTGGCAGAATTTCTGAGGGTCTGGCTGGCAGAGCGCTGCCCAGCCGGCCGGCTCAAATGCAACAACCGTTTCTGGCAGAATTTTTCGCATTACGGTTATTACGGTTTTTTCTGTCGGATTTCTGCCAGGCACGCTCCGGCAGAACCGGTTTTGTACCGCTTCAGGCTTTGCTTGCATTTTTTCTTAATTTTTTTTAAAGTTTTGTGTAAATTTATAACAAAAACATGTCTGGAATTTCTCCATGTTTGAAACCAAAATCTTTGTTTCTCCTTATTTTTTCATCTGCCAAAACTATCCTTGAAAAAATGTAAATATGGCGAAAATGAAACAATGATAAACAAACCAGAACCGGTGAGGCGAATCTGCCTGCCATACACGCTTACCAGCCGCTACCTAATCTTGGGTAGAATCCTACCCAAAATGGACTAAAGTGCATCTCCTCACTTTTGGGTAACAAGCTTTGAATTTAAATTATAACCCAAAATTTGAGTAACGAGCAGATAACCTAAAATTTGAGTACTGAGCGGATAACCCAAAATTTGAGTAAAGAGCGGATAACCCAAAGTTTGAGTACTGAGCGCATAACCCGAAATATATAACCATCGGATAGCCCAAAATATCTATAACATTCGGATAACCCAAAATTTAGGCTTCCAATATATATTATATGGATGCTTGGCATTCGCACTAAAAACAACCATCAATATGGGTATCATTTGAAAAGTAGCCATTCGTAGAAGCTGAAAATTGATGATTCGCGCCATTTTGAAATCTAAGATGGCGGTTTGCGGTTACCACAAAACACTTGAAACTACCATAAATATAGGCGTCATTTGAAATGGTATTGATTAGTTGAAGGCGAAAATTGATGATTGGTGCCATTTTGAAATCCAAAATGGCGGCTTCCGGTTATCACAAAACACTGAAAACCACCATCAATGTGGCTATCATTTGAACGGTAGTAATTAGTAGGAGGCGAAAATTGATGATTGGCGCCATTTTGAAATCCAAGATGGCGGCTTCCCGTTACCACAAAACGCTGAAAACCACCATCAATATGAAAGTCATTTGAAAAATAGTAATTAGCAGAAAGTGAAAATTAATCATTGGCGCCATTTTCAAATCCAAGATGGCGGATTCCCGTTACCACAAAACACTTAAAACCACCATCAATATGGCTACCATTTAAACGGTAGTAATTAGTTGAAGGCGAAAATTGATGATTGGCGCCATTTTGAAATCCAAGATGGCAGTTTCCGGTTACCACAGAACAACACTGAAAACCACCATCAATATGAGGGTTATTTGAAAGGTAGTAATTAGTAGAAGATAAAAATCGATGATTGGTGCCATTTTGAAATCCAAGATGGCAGCTTCCGGTTACCATAAAATACTGAAAACCACCATCAATATGATGGTCATTTGAAAGGTAGTAATTGATGATTCGCGCCATTATGAAATCCAAGATGGCGGCTTCCGGTTACCACAAAACACTTGAAACTACCATAAATATGAGTGTCATTTGAAATGGTATTGATTAGTTGAAGGCGAAAATTGATGATTGGTGCCATTTCGAAATCCAAAATGGCGGCTTCCGGTTACCACAAAACACTGAAAACCACCATCAATGTGGCTATCATTTGAACGGTAGTAATTAGTAGGATTGGCGCAATTTTGAAATCCAAGATGGCGGCTTCCCGTTACCACAAAACACTTAAAACCACCATCAATATGGCTATCATTTAAACGGTAGTAATTAGTTGAAGGCGAAAATTGATGATTGGCGCCATTTTGAAATCCAAGATGGCAGTTTCCGGTTACCACTGAACAACACTGAAAACCACCATCAATATGAGAGTTATTTGAAAGGTAGTAATTAGTAGAAGATAAAAATCGATGATTGGTGCCATTTTGAAATTCAAGATGGCAGCTTCCGGTTACCACAAAACACTGAAAACCACCATCAATATGATGGTCATTTGAAAGGTAGTAATTAGTAGAAGATAAAAATCGATGATTGGTGCCATTTTGAAATCCAAGATGACAGCTTCCGGTTACCACAAAACACTGAAAACCACCATCAATATGAGGGTTATTTGAAAGGTAGTAATTAGTAGCAGATAAAAATCGATGATTGGTGCCATTTTGAAATCCAAGATGGCAGCTTCCGGATACCACAAAACACTGAAAACTACCATCAATATGATGGTCATTTGAAAGGTAGTAATTGTTAGAAGGCGAAAATTGATGGTTGGCGCCATTTTGAAATTCAAGATGACGGCTTCCTGTTACCATAAAACACTGAAAACTACCATCAATATGGGTGTCGTTTGAACGGTAGTAATTGAGTAGTTTATGTCGTTTCTGCTTACGTTATATGATAGGGTGCGCTTTTCCATATTTTAAACATCTTGCGGCAATATTTATGAAACTAGAGCTTCTTTATGACGACGCATAGATGTCCGTACCATAAAATATCCTCATCCCTGTAAATTACATTCGGAATGAGATTTGGAATATGGGTTGATTTATGATGGAATTCCAACCGAAGGCAACAACCCATCCTGAATGAATCGGTTTTCGAATCGGTTGTTACATTCGCGCTTAAATTCTAAAAGAAAACATTCCGATTGCGATGAGCAGGGAATCTGCTGTCAAAACGAGTGAAACAGAGAGTTGTGAGAGAAAGAGTTTCAACTTTTCTCGGTGGAAACCAATGAGTAAAATGTATGGGCGCAAACAGTTTTTTTAGATTTTATATGAAAATTTTCAAGTAAGTATCTAAATAAACTTCTACAAACTGTTCCAATATTTTTTCTGCATCAAATGTGTATTCATTTTACAGCCACAATATTATAGTTTCTCCAAAACCCCAAGTTTTAATATCTTTCCCATATATTTAAATTCCCCATAGCCACCACTGAAGCAGTGCCATCTCTTAAATATTTCCATGAAAGTATCATCTAATTAGTAGAAGGCCAAAATTGATGATTGGCTCCATTTTGATATTCAAGATGGCGGTTTCCGGTTACCACAAAACACTAAAAATCACCATCAATATGGGTGTCATTTGAAAGGTAGTAATTAGTAGAAGATAAAAATCGATGATTGGTGCCATTTTGAAATCCAAGATGGCGGTTTCCGGCTACCACAAAACACTGAAAACCACCATCAATATGAGGGTCATTTGAAAGGTAGTAATTAGTAGTGAAAATTGATGATTGACGCCATTTTGAAATCCAAGATGGAGGCTTCCGGTTACCACAAAACATTTAAGACCACCATCAATATGGCTATCATTTAAACGGTAGTAATTAGTAGAAGGCGAAAATTGATCATTGGAGCCATTTTGAAATCCAAGATGGCGGTTTCCGGTTGCCACAAAACACTAAAAACCACCATCAATATGGATGTCATTTGAAAGGTAGTAATTAGAAGATAATAATCGATTATTGGTGCCATTTTGATATCCAAGATGGCGGCTTCCGGTTACCACAAAACACTTAAAACCACCATCAATGTGGGTGGTAACCCCTTAGGTTTAAGAACAATTGTTCACTAGTGATATATCCCCCATATGCTTTCTCATATGTCAGTGGTGCCATAATTGCAAATGTGG